>NC_079890.1:22504003-22517502 GCF_024868665.1 Triplophysa rosa
GCCATCGATGAGCTCCCCAAAATGACAAGTGAAATCAATTTGGAGTTATTTATTAGAAGTCAAAAGACTTATCACTGAACATACTAAGCCAGTTGGTGCCAAAAGGGCATAACTGTATTTTGGAGAAACTGCATTTTCTGAAATCATAATGGCTGAAACATTGGTGCCAAAAAGGCGCATGTGAGATTTCTTATTTAAAAAAATGATTGTTGTTTTCTTCTGAACTGAAATGTTTCAATACTGTTCAATAAGAATATATCATCCATGTGTGT
The DNA here is from genome assembly GCF_024868665.1 of Triplophysa rosa. Classification (NCBI taxonomy): domain Eukaryota; kingdom Metazoa; phylum Chordata; class Actinopteri; order Cypriniformes; family Nemacheilidae; genus Triplophysa; species Triplophysa rosa. The sequence goes on from NC_079890.1 coordinate 22,504,276, forward strand.
AACATCTTTATTATAAAGTATTGAAATCAATACACAAAGTCAGATCAAACTCAAATATTTTTTTATAACGCAGAATAAGTTGCTTGTTTATTATTATACCATTTTTAATAAAGAACGAGGCTGTCAATTTTCAACAACAAGGCCAACGAAGTTGGACATCACATTTGGTCACTACTGCATTTGTGTTTGTTGTGAAATTAATAGAAGATTGTCAAGAATTGCAAACTCTGAAGCGGAACATAAGCTAACCGCTTAAACCAACATCGGTTTAACATAGAGGAAGCTGTTAGGTCTCTGGCTTACAGTTAACCAGATGCTGAGTCATACTATTAGCAATAACTTCAAAAGAGGATGTGGAAAGATTTCAAAAAGTGCAAACAGATGCAACAGATTGAAGAAAGTTTATTATGTTTTTATTCAAAAAAATATGTCAGTATATTTAGTATATACTGGGTACTGTGGCCAATCGCGGATTAACACACAGGCTTGCCTAGGGTGCAGCCTAGAGGCCCCACCTGTTTAGGGGCCTCTGATTGGATTATTTATTTTGAATTTACTTTAGCGCGAATAAAAAATAGACCCTCATTGGCCCATAAGAAATTTAACAAAAAATAAGCCGGTGATTGGATAGATGTTACATCTGGGTGAAATCATGTCAATTATTTTCATTTACGTCACTGCTATTGCTAGACAGCATAGCGGCAAAATGTCTGAAAGAAAGTACAATAGTGGAGCACAAAAATGTAAAACACAAAGGTTAAAAGAACAACGTGACTAAGATAGCAGCAGGAGGACTGGCAGCTCGCATTGGCTAACATCGGTGCTGCGGTTGAAACAACTGTAGTGGGATATGTAGCTGTTGCTATTATGCGCAACGCAGAGTAAACAACACTTGGTTTTACTGTATGTTCGCTTACAGAGCTTTCTGCTGCTTGCAAACAGACTATTTATCAGGACTATTTTTAAATCTGGAAACATAGTATTACCATTCATTTGCCGCTCTGATTCCACTCGCATCGCGCAAAACAATGCAGGCTCACTCTTGCTCAAATCCAAGGTAAATTACCAATGCTAGCATTTCTTACACAATACACACACGCCGGCCCTGAGAATCGAACCAGCAACCTTCTGGTCACGAGCCCGACTCTCTAACCATTAGGCCACGAAAGAAGCCCTGCACTTGCATTAGTCAGTGTCAATGTGTAGTTGTTGGTACAATCATTAAATTTTGTTAAACAAAATATGTGATCCATGTTTCATTATGGTTCTACATCACTGTAATTGACTTGAGAGAATAGTACAGACACAGTGGAATCACTGAACAAAATCTGAAATTTATTGATGAAATGAATAAAAAAAGGAACTAACTGCAGAACAGTAAAAGGTGAACTGAATGCTCCTCAATGTTCCTCAAAAACTGAAGTGTTTCCATCAACCTTGTCGATTTGGCCACAGGTTCTCACCCAAATCACATTGTATGTTTTCATTTGCCAAACATCTAGGAAAGAATCTTCTGTTGTGGTGAATCCAGGCCTGACACTGATCTGCTGTGATGTCATTGCATGCATCATCCATGGCCTGGAGAAGAGTGACTTGTTCATGAGGGCGCCTATCGTATACCTTCCACCTTCAAGTGGAGAAAAATTATTAAATTGGGTTAAGGAAATTGGAGTATGGGGGTAGATACAGGTATGTATTCCTTCTCTACGACCTCCCACTGCTGGCTCCATGTCTTCCCTATGTTGAGTAGGATAGCCCTCATCTCACTATAGGCACACCAGTATGAGAACTCAATCACCAGTAATGAGTTGGCAGTAACTCGTTACAGTAAAACCACATAAGCAATTCCCACTTCATACAATTATGTCAAATATAAAAACATGGTCTGTAAAAGTGGTACATGGGTCCATAGAAATCATGTTTGATACTGTACGTATGTAAAGAAAAGAAAGATGATGAAATACTACATAATGACATCTATAGATAATGAAGTCCCGCTGGGACATCTTCTGTGGTCATTGCTGTCAATTGATCTAGTTATCCTGAAACTTTCTGTCATGGTTCTGCCCCACCTTGTCTTGCTTCTCTTGACCTAGTGGCAGAACCATGATAGAACCTCTTGTTTTATGTGGAGAGTGACGTTTTGTCCCTCATGGTCTTCCACTCTCCGGTGTGGCGTCTCTGTTCCCGCCCTTTCGTCTCGTTATTGTTTGTTAATTAGTTCATGTCCTGCACCTGTCCCCTCTTGATTTTCCCCCTTTATTATGCCCTTGTGTCTTCTGTCTCGTGCTGGTTCATTGTTCTGTTGTGTTCTGTTTGTGTCATGTGGGTGAGTTACTGTTCTGTAGTTAGTTTAGTTTATTGTGGTTATGTCAAGTGTTGTTATTATTTCTAGTCTAGTTAGTCCCTGTCCTTGTTGCTATGTTTTGTTATGTTCCCCCACGTGGGTCTTTGTTTTGTATTTTTTAGTTATAATTAAAGTCTGTCTTGTTAACCCCTTACCCGCTGTCTGCACTTGGGTCCTCTGTCCTTGTCCTCACCACCCACGTTCATGACACTTTCATGATGCCTTTATTTCATAATAGAATATGCCATAAAAACCATGCATCAAGAGTAATGGAACAGTTACTTATCATTTTGAGCAGTTGTATCAATTGATAGTTAGATCATAATGAAATGAATACATGGTCATCTCAAATGTATTGCGTGATTTGCATTTAGAAATTGTAATACTTTGATGTTAAGTTGTGTTAATTTGAACAGGTGATTTTGGATCAATGAACAAATGATTTTTGTTAAAAAAAACTAAACAAATGCATTCATATCAAAAGGTTTTTAGGATCATGTGACCCCAAGTCACCCTAAACCTACCTATAGGCTATAACTGCAACTAGATATTGCATCTGCAGTGAAGTATAGTTTACTGTAAGATGTTTAACTATACTTAAACAATGTTAAACTATACTAAGTCCACCCAACCGCAACGGTTTTGAAATCTGAGCACAGATGTTATTGCACAGAGCAATAACACGAATTTCCATTTTCCTTTACATCACATAGGCTGTTGCACAAAAATGTAATTGGTTTAAATATTCACACCGTTGAGTTTTTTCCCCCACTTTTATTCACAATAATCAGTGTGACGAGACGAGACGAGACAGTAGCACACCAGTTCAGTGTTTTATCAGGGATAAGATAAATGTGTACATATTGTAAATAAGTTTATTAGACAAGTGAATTCACTTGGTAACCAATAAACTTATTAATTAAATACCTTCATTAAAACATAATAATCTGTGTGGCTTTGAAAGTCTGTTTATAGGTTGTGGTAAGCCTATAAAAATGAAACACTTATTTGCAAATGCATTATTTAACAATACAATTCTAATAAACCAACACTTTTTCATTATTTGTCAGTTTCTTTATTCCTTAGTTTCCTTTAGTTTAATCATTTTGGAAAGATCTCCCAAGTGTCTACAACCTTTATAAGATAATTAAGTCCATGTCTGGTCTGTGCTCAAAAGCAAAAAAGATAGTTCACCTAAAAATAGTGAAAATAATGCAATTATGTTATCAAATGTTTTGACAATCACAATACTTCTAATTAAAGGTTTTTGTGTTTCTTACAACCATCCCATATGCCATCACAACCACCATCCCGCCATCAGTGCCCCCCATCCATCCACCCACCTAACCACATGCAAGAATCCTCTCTTCATTTATTAAAAGCTTTAAAGCAATTTACAATATACTATTTTACAAGAATTACACATTAACATGACACTGTTGTAAAATAGAACACAAAAAACAACTCTGTTTTTAACAATTACTGTAGTTAAGGTGTACCTGCTTACTGTTGTAATGTTACATTTCTTGATTTGATGTAGTGAACAAAATCACTAAATGTTGTCCGTGCCACAAAGTGGGGGTACAGGGACACAACTGTCAGTTATGTGACTGTTTGATATAGATATAGATATAGATACACAGTGTAAATATACACTGAACAAAATTATAAATGCAACACTTTTTTTTTTGCCCCCATTTTTCATGAGCTGAACTCAAAGATCTAAGATTTTTTCTATGTACTACACAAAAGACCTATTTCTCTCAAATATTGTTCACAAATCTGTCTAAATCTGTGATAGTGAGCACTTCTCCTTTGCCGAGATAATCCATCCACCTCACAGGTGTGGCATATCAAGATGCTGATTAGACAGCATGATTATTGCACAGGTGTGCCTTAGGCTGGCCACAATAAAAGGCCACTCTAAAATGTGCAGTTTTATTGTATTGGGGGGTCCGAAAACCAGTCAGTATCTGGTGTGACCACCATTAGCCTCACGCAGTGCAACACATCTCCTTCGCATAGAGTTGATCAGGTTGTTGATTGTGGCCTGTGGAATGTTGGTCCACTCCTCTTCAATGGCTGTGCGAAGTTGCTGGATATTGGCAGGAACTGGAACACGCTGTCGTATATCGATCCAGAGCATCCCAAACATGCTCAATGGGTGACATGTTCGGTGAGTATGCTGGCCATGCAAGAACTGGGATGTTTTCAGCTTCCAGGAATTGTGTACAGATCCTTGCAACATGGGGCCGTGCATTATCATGGAATGATGACGTTTCCTAGAAGGACTTGATAACGCCATCGCCGACGAATTGGCTGCTCTCGATATGCCCGCTGATCTTGAGCCCCTCATAAGTCTCGCACTCTGTGTAGATAGCCGTGTCACACCCTGCCGACAACGCTGCCTCACCCACTCTTCCTGCAGCTCCCAGCCCTCTCCAGTCCCCGAGGTGACCACTGTTCCTTCCTCGGACCACGAGCCCATGCAGTTGGGTTGCCTCTGGCTCACGCCCTAGCAGAAGCAGCAACGTCTATCTTAGGGTCTCTGTCTGTACTGCAGGAAGGCGGGCCACTTCGCTCTCCGGTGCCCGTTAAAAGCCAATGGCCACCGGTGATGCAGAGAGTCCTGGTGGGCACCATCCCCTGTTCTACCTCTCCGTCGTGTCATACCCAGCTGCCCTTCAGGCTGATCATCCAGGGCATCCATCACACCGGCCTTGCCCTACTCGACTCAGGGGCCGAGGGCAATTTCATCGATGCCGCCACGGCCCGAGAGTGGAAGATTCCGGCCTTACCTCTGGCAGAACCTCTAGCAGCCTGGTCGCTCACAGGCAGCCCACTCCCCACCATCACCCACGTCACTCCCTGTGTAAGTCTTTTTCTATCTGGTAATCACCGTGAATGTATTTTCATCTTCAATTCCCCTAAGAACATCTTAGTTCTGGGACATCCGTGGTTCGTACAGCACAATCCTCACATGGATTGGAAAAATACTTCTATTTTAGCCTGGAGCCCGTCTTGTCATGTGTCTTGTTTGGGTCCTGCCTCTTCTCCTGTCTCTGTGTCTTGTGTTCCGAAGGTGCAGCCCTCTGATCTCACTGGCGTCTCGGTGGAGTACCGCGATCTCAGCGTGGTTTTCAGCAAGTCCCGGGCCACCTCTCTTTCTCTGCATCGCTCCTACAACTGTGCCATAGACCTCCTCCTGGGCACTTCTCTGCCCAAGGGTCGACTTTATTCCCTGTCCAGTCCCGAAAGAGAGGCCATGGACAAGTACATTCAGGAGTCCCTCCTGGCTGGACTCATCCGTCACTCCTCTTCCCCCGCCGGTGCGGGTTTCTTCTTTGTTCAGAAGAAGGATTGCTCCCTGTGTCCCTGTATTGATTATCAAGGTTTGAATGACATCACGTTTAAGAACAGGAACCCCCTACCTCTTATGTCTTCTGCCTGTGAACTCTTGCAGGAAGCCCGGGTCTTCACCAAGTTAGACATCCGCAATGCGTATCACATTGTCCGCATCCGGGAGGGAGATGAGTGGAAGACGGCATTTAACACGCCCACGGGACATTTAGAGTATCTGGTTCTTCCCTTTGGTCTAACCAATGCCCCGGCTGTCTTCCAGGACCTTGTCAATAGCGTTCTGGGTGACATGATTAATAGGTTTGTCTTTGTATACCTGGACGACATGTAATTTTCTCCACCTCTCTCCAGGTACACACCCAGCATGTTAGGCGGGTCCTCCAGCGTTTCAATGGGCAATGTGAGCGGGTCAACCAGGATCTGGGTAGACTGCTCCGCTGTCTGACATCCAGCAACCCGAGTTCTTGGTGCTCTCGGCACTCGTGGGTAGAGTACGCCCACAACTCCCATCCGTCGGCAGCGTCAGGTATGTCTCCTTTTGAGTGTTCATTGGGTTATGATCCTCCTTTGTTTCCATCACAGGAACCCGATGCTGCGTCCCGTCTGCTCTGGCTATCATCCAGCGCTGCTGACGCACCTGGGAGAAGGCAAGAGGGGTTCTGGCCCAAGCCGAAAGACGGACCAAGGCAGTGGCTGATAGCCACCGGTCCTCTCCTCCTGCCTATATATGTGGTCAGCGGGTATGGCTCTCCACCAAAGACCTGCCTCTCCGGGCGCCTTCTCGCAAGCTGGCGCCCAGGTTCATTGGGCCATATCGCATCACTAAGGTGGTTAATCTGGTGGCTGTCAGGCTCAGACTCCCTCCTCATCTTGGTTGGGTTCACCCTGTCTTTCATGTGTCCAGGGTTAAACCTGAGTTTTCCTCACCCGTCTGTCCTGCATGCAATCGACCCACCCTTTCTCCCCCTCGTCTAGTGGATGGCTCTCCGACCTACACTGTTAGGAGATTACTAGACGTTCACCGCCATGGTAGAGGCGTTCAGTACTTCGTGAACTGGGAGGGCTATGGTGCAGAGGAGAGAAGTTGGGTACCATCCCAGGACATCCTGGACCAGTCTTTGATCACGGACTTCTACCGGCGACGAGGTGAGCTCCCTCCTGGGACGCCTGGAGGAACTCCTGGGGGGGTACTGTCAGGGTCCGGGTCTGATCACCTGCTTGTCGTGTCTGTTTTGTCTCTGTGTTTAGGTTTCGTCAAGCGCACGGTTGTGTTTTGAAAGTCCTACATGTGCTCGGAGTCTGCGTGTGTGTTCCCCGCCCTTCTCGTTATCCTCTCATCACCTCACACTAGGTTTCACTTTCGCTAATCACTGCTCACCGGTTTCCACTCCCGTCATCTCTTTTCTCCCTATTTAGTTCCCCTTGTTTGTCTGTCCTGTGTCAGATCGTTAATGTTAGTTTCACTAGCTACCTTTGACTGCTTTGTCTTGTAATAGCCTTGTCTTGATTTATTATCTAGTTCTTATTATAATTACTCTTGTCCTGTTTAGGCACCAGAGCTGTTAGTCTACTACACGGTGTTCTGCACCTTCTGTGTCCCTAACAGCTGCCGCGGAAAATTCGGCTATCACTCTCACCCCGAGCCTTGTATTATCCCTACCCCTGTTTGGATCTCTCATTCCGGCTGCGGATCTCCACTCGCCTACTGGATCCAGGTTCCGGCTAGGTTTGGCAACCTCTTCATGGCAACCCTCTTCACGGCAACCCCCTTCCCGCCGCTGGGGGGCAACTTCTTCACGGCAACCCTCTTCCCGGCCGCTAGTCTGGCTCTCACCACATTACTCCTGCTACTCCATTGGATTCTCACAAGTGGATTATTTTTGTCATAAAGAAGGATTCTTACAAGTGGATTATTCTTGTCATAAGGAAGGATTGCTCAACAGTGGATTGTTCTCGTCACCCTAGGGGATCTCACTCTAGTGATTCACTGTTCCCCGGAGCGAGTCCATATCACCTGGATGTTCTCTCACCTCAGTCCCCGGCCGAGCGCTCAAGCCTCTAGTTCCCTATTTCCCCCCCATTGTTCAAGGATTACTCTCTACCTGACTCTTGTGACTTCCGTGACTCTTGTGTCTCTTGCCTGTGCTTGCTCTCTCTCTGTGAATTGTTGTAATAAAGTACCATTCCTTCACCCAGCATCTGATTCCAGTGACTTTTTCATGACAGTTTTGGGCCTGTCCTTTATTGTTTGATGAACATTTTAAACAGAGATCTTTATTATGCTGCTGCCACTTTAAGAACGCTCATTACAGATATACGGATCTAATATTTAATGACGCATCCGTTTTGTTTCCCAGATGTTAACGTTCATAAAATGGACTACTTTTACATGGACCCTTGCTAATATGGGAATTTTTACGTAATTTTATGTTTATTTGTCCGTTTCAGAGTAAAGGCCAATTTATGGTTCTGCGTAGGACCTACGCCGTAACCTATGGCGTAGCCTACACAGAGCCGCGTACCCTGTGCGTACCCTACGCCGTAGCCTGACGCGCACCTCTCCAAAAATGTAACAACGCGTCAACTCAACGCGGACCCTACGCGGACCACAAACGCTGTGATTGGTCGGTTTGGCAGCATCGTACTTCCTTCTACGCATTTCTGGCGTCTTCTTCCGGCAAGTTCAGAGTCCACAAAAGAACAACATGGCGAGAATCGACATCGACCAAGTACTGAGCGTCTGATTGAAGAGGTTCGGAAATGCACGCATCTGTATGACTCCTCTTCGGCGGACTATAAAGACTGTCAGATGGCGGCGAATTCTTGGAGAGAGATTTCCTCTAACGTCGGTTTGGAAGAGTGTCAGCAAAAGACATGAAGAACTTCGCACTTTATAAACACTGTGCACGATCTTTTGCACTTTATTGGCTTTATAGTTTTATTTTTTGTTTTACCTTTTATTGTTACTAGTTTTTTTAAAGTTTTATATTTGTGTTAATATTGCATTGTATACTCCTCTATACATAGTTTGCACTTTTACATATTCTGTTCTTTGACTCTTTTGCAAATAAAGAACAAAATTGTGACACTTCCAGATCTTGGTTGCATTTCGTTTCATTTTTAACTAAACAATTAATAGGGTGAGTTGTCCATGACAAAATATGATATTCTATCAGGGTATCATTTCAATACACAGTTTTGACATCTATGTATGTGCTCTGCGTAAATGAGTACACCCCTTTGAAAAGTATACTTTTTTTCAACAATATCTAAATGAACACACATAAAAATCCAAAATGTGGACAAGACTAAGTTTAATATAACATCTGTTTAACTTCTAACATGAAAGTAAGGTTAATAATATAACGGATTACACATTTTTCTGTTTCGATCAGCTCCAACTCCATTAAGATGCGATCAGCTTCCATTGTCATTTGCAAACACTAGCATACACACAAAACATCGGCAAAGAAGAGCAAACCCGTGAAAACACAAAGAGCCAACTAGCGTTTCAGCGGTATAATTGCAGTACGACGCCTACTCTCATCGCAGAACCATAAATGTTCACGATGGCGTCGTCTACGTACGTAGGCCCGGGCCACCTAAGCAGAAATAAAAAAATCGCTCTTAAGACGACGTGAAAGAAAACTCAGTTTAGTAGTTTGCGCTCTGACTCTCTAGGCGTGCATGTTTTCTGCATTAGCCTCTCACTGCATACAACAGACGCAACACAATTCGTTATCGTTGCTGTTTTGTAAATTTTTGTATTCTGCAGGCTATTGATTTCCTTCCGCTTTATCATCAATAGCATTAAATAAGCCTCTTACACCCACGCATATTACGTCTTTGTGGGGCGAGGGCACTGATAGATAAGCCCATTGCTGAATGAGGGGAGACGAAATTAAATGGTTCGATCTATCAACTCCGCCGTTTGGAAGAGATTTAAAACTAAATGTCCATGTAAGAGCTCGGTATGTTTCCATTCTGGTGTTCCTGGTTAATGTGTGCGCTTCAACAGTTGACGATAACATTAACGATAAGCCAACCCCAGTGGTTGAGACGCGTGGTGATGCCATTTCCCAGCCAGAGAACATCTGCACGGCTGATGAGCGGTGAACACGGCGGCTTCTCGCTTCTCAGGGAACCGAGGTTACGACAGTAACCGGAGACGTTCCCTTTCGAGAGTGGTCTCTCAACATTGCTGAGTACCGCTATGGGAACGGTATACAATCCCGCCTTGAGAGTAGCAAGATCAACCCGACCAACTGGGTTAAAACACACCAAGCACGGGGTAATGCACACCGATTCAACCAATCGCGAAGTCGCCCTGAGCGCCCACAGTTGATTGGCTGAGACAAACCAATGAACTGCCAGTTCGGGCTCATGCAAAATTTGCATATCCAAGCCACATAAATGAGCGTGCTGTGCTTGACAGGGTAGACACCACAACAGTAAGAGCCAGCACGGAATCCCAGGCAGACATAACAGTGAACATAATAGTACACCAAAGCACAGAGTCAACAGCAACAACTGTGCAGCATAAGCGATCAGCAACTAGGAGAAAAAGAGCGATCAGCACTCACTGAGAGGACTTGAGACACCAAAGAGGACATGTCCAATCTGTAGAACCTGGCGAAAGTGTTCTGCGAAGACCCGTCCTTTAGTCCCCCCACTATATCAAACAAAGAGCTGGTCAGACTGCCGAAACCCGGCCGTACGATCAATTTAAGCCCGCAAAGCCCTTACCGGCAGACCGCTCTCTGAGCGTTAGCTTCATGCGAGGCCGACGGCTCGGAAGAGAAAGCGGGCAAGGAAATGACCTGTGCTCTAAACAGGGTAGACAGAGACTTAGGCACAATAACATGATTTCAACCGGAGAGTGACGCTTCAGTCGCTGGCTCCAAAACGAATGCAATCAGCGCCGACTGAGAGCGCTTGTAAATCCCCTATGCGCTTAGCCGAAGCAAGGGCGAGAAAGAGAATGGCTAGAGAGAGCTCCCTTATGGAAACCGCGTCCAAAGGCTTGAAAGAGGGGAAGAGAGAGAGCCTTCAGCACCAACGCTAAGTCCCAAGGCGGAACCGAAGGAGATCGCAGGGGAAACAGTCTCCTTGCTCCCCTTAAACTGGGGAACGAAACAAGGCGATGGCAGCCACATAAACTTTCAGCGTGGACAGGGCCGCCGTTATTCAGCCTGTGCTGCAGGAAGCGTAAAATACCGGACACGAGGCAGGACACCGGGTCGATACTGTTGTCACTGCACCTGCATATCCTACGAGAAAGAAAAAGCAGTGCGCGTTCTCCTCCGTCGCGAGCAGAAATTAGTCGCCCACATGAACCCTCACAGATGAGCTTGTATCGAGACTGAGTCACATGAGTGACCATATGTTTACACACTTGAGAACAAAGCGCTTTATGCTCCACACATCAATAAGCTACACTTACGACTGTTTAGTGCATCTCACTAATGGGCCAATCGACAGCACAGTAAGAGAGCTCAAAATCAAGTGAACGGCGCTCGACCAGCGCTAACATGGTGCACAAGATAAGGGCATCAATCAAACCGTTCACACAAAGAAGACAGAGACAACTGTCCAACAAGCAGTAGGAACACAACGCAACCGCTCGTACAAGGTAAACACCTTATGCAAAAACGGTTGAAACGGTTGAAGCATAGCAAGCCAGCGGCGCTCAGCCGTGGTGCTAAACGGCAGAGACCGGCGCGGCCAGCTCAGCATCTAGCTGTCCCACAAGCAGTACACAGAGCAATGGCAAACACGCGGTAGGTACCAACTGTGTAGCAAACGCGGGCTCAAGCAGCTGCTGCTAGGATTCTGAATTAGTTCTCAATCACCGCATATAGAATGGCCACATGAATCACAGAAAATGCCTACTACGAGGGGTTGTCTGGATTAAAACAATTATATGACTCAGTTAGGGGTACAATAACCAGTATGCCGATCTGAGTCTGCCAACTGTAACCGAGATCACACCACTGAAGCGGGGTGATCTGCGTCAAAACTGGATTGCATAACAGCGCGTAGCACACGGTAGTCGATCACATTTCGTAGTAATGCAAATCTACCCGGGCATTCAAACCAAAGTATGATAGGGAGCTGGCTCATAGTGCGAGAAGCGGCTGAATTAAACAGCATATATACAAGGCAAACCTAAGGGAGGGTCTGCTCGTTGTGTGAAAAATGGCTGAATTACACAGCATATATACAAGGCAAAACCTATGGGAAAGGGTCTGCTCATTGTGTGAGAAACGGCTGAATTACATAGCAGAATACAAGGCAAAACCTATGGAAAAGGGTCTGCTCATTGTGTGAGAAGTGGCCGAAATATGCTTTGTTACATAGCAAGCCGCCGCACTGGCGGCTGCTCATGTAAGTGTGCACACTGTGGCGTGGTCTACACTAAGTTTAATGGAGAAAAACTATCTGCCGATAGCTTGCGCGATATGCCTCGTAGCCATCAGCGCAAAGTCAGTCGCTTCTCTCAGATCCCTCACGGCGTCCACCTCCAGGCTGACGCTATCCAGCGACTGCAGGATCTTAGCCTGGAAAACCGGCAGCAGCGCCATCATGTGCAGAGTGGAAGCCGCTTTCCCAGCAGAGGTGAAAGCCTTGTCTGCGAGGTGGGCGGTGAGCCCGAAAGGCTTTGATGGCATGCGTTGTTACGCACCTAACGAACGAGGTGGGGGAAGGGCACAGATGATCGGCGAGGGGGGGAAAGCACACGTAACCGTGGGCCTCAACCCCGTCCACGTGGGCGAACATGGCCTGCGTAGCAGCATGAACCCGTGCTGACTGAGGGGCAGACCATGATTTCACCACGTATTCGTGGACATCGGGAAAAAATGGCATACTCCTCTTCGGCGCAGCCTGATGGTGGCCCGATTGGAAGTACCAGGAGTCGAGCTTCCTTTTAACTGGAGGTTGAGGTTGCTCCAGTTGAGGTCGAGCTCCTTAACGGCCTTCTCTAGGATGCTCACAAACTCCTCATGGTGGTCCCGGGTGCTCTCCAAATCGGGGCAATCCCGCTCCGACTCCGCCCAGTCCTTATCCGAGATGGACATAGAATCGTCGTCCTCCTTGACTCCGAAGCCCGCAATGGCAGGCGGAAGCTCTCCTCAACTAAAAGGACTAGGCTAGGGAATGAGGTGAACGGCAGAGGATGCGGAATGGGTGGGCCCACCAGCGGCTCGCTGGCGGCAGTGAACCTTAACCCAAAGAGTCCACGAGCGATGTTCCTGCGAGTCCTAAAGACACGCGCCGGCAGGTCCACATAGTGCACGCAATCGGACTCGCTGAAAGCAGCCTCAGCATGAGCCAGGCCCAAGCAGGCAATGCAGTGCTCATGGGTATCCGGCGGGCCAATGGGGTCCGCACAAAGACGACAGAAAGCAGCTATCGGATGCGGTGAATTCAATTCAATTCAATTTTATTTATATAGCGCTTTTCACAATGTGCATTGTTCCAAAGCAGCTTTACAGGAGCAAATAAGAAACACAAAGAAA